>NW_027522630.1:292500-302708 GCF_052094955.1 Ictidomys tridecemlineatus
TGTATTGAATATAAGTTTTCGAAATAATTCCTAATGATCCTTTGGATTTCAGAAATGTCTGTGGTGATATCTCCTTTCTCATCTGTAATTTTGTTTATTTGGATCTTCCCTTTAAGGGTTTATCAATCTTGTTTACCTCTTCAAAGAGACAATTCTTTGTTGCATTGATTCTTTGTATTTTCTTTGTATCATTTATTCTCAATTTCCTGAATTTTAGCTCTAGTATTAATTATTTCCTGTCTTCTACTGGTTTTTGAATTAGTTTGTTCTTGCTTTTCTAGGGCTTTGAGTTGTAACATTAGATTATTAGATTTATGTAGGAACTTTGTGGGTTTTTGGTTTGTTTGTTTTGTTTTGTTTTAATGTAGGCACTTGATGCCCTACACTTTCCTCTTAGAACCGCTTTCATAATGTATTAGTCTGCTTATTTTCGATGCTATGACCAAAAGATCTGACAAGAACAATCTTAGAGGAGGAAAATTATTTGGGGCTCCTGATTTGAGAGGACTTGGTCTGTAGATGTCTGACTCCTGACTTAAAACAACAATAAATTCCAATTTAACATAGTTTCTATAGGTGGAGAATTCAGGAAGGGCTCAGCTGGGTCTCTGGTGAGAGCTGTGTTTGATTGTCACCAGGGACTGCAGGGCTCTGGTCATTGGAAGCTTGACCAGGGTGGGAGCACCCCCCCCCAGGACAGCTCACGCATGCACCTGATCCTGACGAGGTGCGCAGGCTCCAGGTAGGAGGACTCTGTTCCTACCACTGGGACCTCTCTCTTTAGGGTATTTAGGTGTCCCCAGGGCATGGAGGCTGGCTTTCCTCAGAGTGAGTGGTCTGACCACAAGCAAGCAGAAGTCACCACAAATTCTGAGACCTGCCTTGGGAAGTCACACGCCTGCCTTCCGTGTGCTCTTATAGGTATACGGATCAGCCCTTTCCCACAGGGACGCCACACATGGGTATGACACCTGGCCATCTGGAAGCTGGCTAGTCGTGGAGGGCAGCTTTTTTCACTTCTGGGAGAGCAGTCACTTCTGGGAGAGCAGTCAGTGAATCTGCTGATGGTCTTGGAGAGGGGGAGCATTATTAATCAGTCTTTCATGGATACAGGCTGCAAAAAGACAGGCAGATTGAGACATTTTTTAATCCACCAGTGTAGGAAAGCTGGCCTTCTTAGACTAGTATTTTCTGAGCACTTACTTTGAGGTAGATGTTATAATTTACTTGCACAGATCAGGTCTTCCTTGTAACAGCCTGTGAGGTGGTACCTATTTTTATTTTCATTTATAAATGTAGAAGCCCTGGCCCAGAGAGGTGAAGTGGCTTGCCTGAAGGTACAGAGCAAGAAAGTCAGTGTTAGAGCGGGCATTTAATCTCGGATGGGTAACCTAAAGGTGAACTTCTCAGACAGTTGGGGAGGGTGATTCTCAGACTAAAACATCCCCATACCTGGAGGATCTAGTTGGAGTGCAGCTGCTCCGGTGGCTTTGGGCTGCCCTAAGGTTTGGCATAGCTGGCAGTCTCCCAAGTACTGCGGCACCTCCTCACCAGGAGGTTGTAAAAGCCACTTCTGGTGATTATCCTAAGCAGCAATGATTTCCAATGAGGGTACCTGACACAACTAGTTGTCAAGAAACTGGCAGAACATACTGCAGATGGCCAGGCCCTACCCATCCATGGTGGGGCCCCTTCCCACCTTTTTTGATGGAGCAGAACCCAGGGGCGTCCTGGGGATTATCCTGCTACTTTAGGGAGAGGGAAGCACTGGCTTGGGCACTGCAGAGGCAGGCTGGGAGCTCCAGACCAAGCCCTTCCTGAAGGCTGCATCTTTTCTCCAGGGCCACACTCTCCTGGGCCATCACTCACCTTTGGGCACCCGGAGAAGGACATCTGCTCCGGGGAGTGCCTTCGGGACCAGGCAGGAAGCTGGATTTCTCTGCTTCTCCACACAAAGCTTTCTCCATGGAGGAAAAGAGGGTGTGTGTGTGTGTGTGTGTGTGTGTGTGTGTGTGTGTGTGTGTATGTGTAGGGGGCTGAGGGCACCCCAGCTGGGCAGGGAGCTCTGGTCTTCCTCCTTGTTTGTCCCCTATGACTGTGATAAAAATACAAAGCCTCTTAGCATGTGCATATAGCTCTGTAGTGTTTCCTAGAGAGACAAGATAATGAGTATTTTTCTTAGTGCATCCATGAAGCTAACACATAATACATTCTTAATTGCATTTAGGAGCATTTATTCAACTGAGTGTAACTAGCAATTTCAGAAAATGCCCAATAATACGAATGTTATGGCGCATTTGAAGAGCTCCGCTCCAGACGCCCGAGCGCAGCTCAGCCTGGTGCCAGGGAAGGTGCTTCTGGTGCCTGCGCGCGGGTTCATCGGGCTGCTCTGAAGAGGGACCCAGAGCTCTCCGAAGACCCCTGCAGCGGGTCGGAGGTAGAGTTTGTAGGAGGGCACTGGGCCAGGGGTCTCCGCCCTGGTGGGTGCCATCACGTCTTGCACAAGGAAGGAGGGAAGGAGCCAGGCCCTTCTTGTGTTGTGAGGACGCAACAGTCACCTCTCCATGGAAAAAGCGATCCAGGGGTCCTCTTGGGATCAGAGCATACCTTCACCAGACGCCGAGTTAGCCACTGCCTCAATCTTGAAGCTACCAGCTTCTATCACTATGCGCAGTGAATCGATGTTGCTTATAACCAGCTGTCTGTGGTCCTGGTTTGGGCAGCAGCAGCAAGGCCGCTGGTACTTCTCCACCCTCAGCTCCAGCAGGAGGGGGTGGGGTCCTCGCCAAGGGTAGGAGCAGAAGTCCACTCCTTTCCCTTTTACCTGGTGCCTCCCCATATCACCTCTTGCAGTGGCTGCACACCACTGTGGAGGCCCCTGTTTGGAATTGGGATTGGACAGACACGTGGCAGGAAGCTGGGCCTTGTCCTTCAGTGCCCAAAGCACCTGAGGGAAGTGAGCTTTCCAAGCCTCATGTTGCTCTTCTGCATAGGCAGGAAATAGTGAGCTGCTCACACCACAGACAGATGCTCCTTTGCATAGGCAGGAAACCGTGGTGCTGTTCACACTAAAGTGGCACCCCCTTTCTCCACAGAAAAGCCCTCTTCACCATGGCTGATTTTAGGACTGTCAGCAAAAGAGTCCCTGTGAAAGAGTCCAATGTAGATAAACTTCCTATTTTCATGTTGCCCTGTTTTACTTGGCCACTGGCTGGGAAGATACCAGCACTCCAGGTGCTGGACACCCCCTTACTAGTTTTTCACAAAGATATCCAGGATAGTACTTTGAAGAAATGTGCAAACAAGGCCTTTGGCCTTGAGCTGGGCTTCACAGAGATGTCTACATTTTTAAGATAAGTTACAATTGGGCTCCATGGTAACAGCTGGTAGGGGGAGGAAAGAAAGGGGAGAAGAAGCTCTCCCCTTCTCAGGTGTTGTCCTTGGAGAGTTAACTTGCCCAGAACAGTGAAAGAAAAAGCCGTTTTTATGTGAACTTCTGCAGACTGTGAACTTCTGAGCCCCTCTCCTTACATACTGGGTATAAAACTCTGAAACTCCCTGAACTTGAGGTTCAGGGGATTAATTGATTACAGCAAAAGCTGTGCCCTCTGAACCTGGCTGCAGCCAAATAAAACTGTTTCCTGCTATTTGGTGCCTTGCCTCCTTTGTCCCTACAACACCACAGTCAGATGCTCCTCTGCATAGGCAGGAAACAGAGTGCTGTTCACACCACCGTCAGATGATAGTGCTGTTTGTAATTTTTAATAACCCCTGTTGTTTTCCACGGTAGTTAACAAATTGTACATCTCACCAACAGTGCCCAAGGGTTCCAATTTCTCCACATGCTCACATTTTCTTTCTTCTTTCTTTCTTTCTTTTTTTTTTTTATAGTAGCTATCCTAATGGGTATGATGTGACCCCTCAATGTGGTTTTGGTTTGTATTTCTCTTAGGAAATGCGATACTGGAACTGTTTTCATATGTTGGCCATTTATAGCCATATTTGGAAAAATGCCCTTTCAAGACCATTGCACATCTTCTAATATTGTTATTTGATTCTTGGTTTTGGGTCATATTAGCTTTTAAAATACCGTGGATGCTAATTCATTATCAGATACGTGATTCACAAGTACCTTCTCCCCTTCCAAAAGCTGCCCTTGCCCTGCGGGAGTTGTGTCCTCAGTTGTACAAACCTTGTTTCTGTTGGATGTAGTTCCATCTGCCTACTTTTGTTTTTCTTGCCTGTGCTCTTGCTGTTATATATGTGAGATCACTGCAAAGTCCAACATTCTCTTCTGGGATTGTATAGCTTTAGGCCTTGCATTTAGGTTTTTAATCCATTTTAAGTTATTTATTTATTTATTTATTTTTGCTACATTGTGAGCCAAGGGTCCCACTTCTTGTGGCATATGCATACACAGTTTTCTGAGCATCATTTGTCAAAGGGATTGTCCTTTCCCTGGTGAGGGGTCTTCACATCTGGTTGAATTTCATTGGAGCATATGTGAGGGTTTATTTCTGACCTCTCTGTTCTGCAGTGTGGTCTATTTTCTTTCTTATGGCAACACCACACTATTTTGATGACTATAGCTTTGCAATGTTTTGAAATCAAGAATCAAACTGATTCTTCAGGTTCCCTTGAGATTCTATATAAATTTTGGGACAAATTTTTCTATTACTGCAAAAAAAAAGTCATTGGGATTTTGATAGAGATTGCATTGCTGGCATAGATTGCTTTGAATAATATGACCTCTCAACAATATCGAGTCTTCCCATTCATCAATGCAACATAAGGTGTTTTCCCATTTACTTGTGTCTGTTTTCATTTATTTCAGCACACTTTTGCAGTTTTCAGTATACAAGTCTTTCACCTCCGTGGTTAAGTTCATGCCTAATTATTTATTTATTTATTTTGACACTACTGTAAGTGGAATATTGTTTACTTCCTTTTCAGGTTGTTTACTTTTAGTACATAGAAATGCAGGCTGATTTTTGTGTACTAATTTTTTTTCCATTTTGTAACCTGGCTGGATGAGTTTACTAGCTCTAATACCTTTTTGTGTGTATGTGTGTGGGATCTTTGGTATTTGTGCAGATAAGATCATGTTGTCTAAGGATGGAGATGATTTTACTTCTTCCTTTCCAATTTCGATGGCTTCTCTCTCTCTCTCTCTTTTTTTTTTTTTTTTTGCATGATTGCTCTGACTTTAATTACTCATCATTTTAAGGATTAGGAAACAGGACTTAGAGAAGTTAATCAGCTTGCTGGAGGTAATACAGCATTTAGCAGAGTCAGAATACAAACTTGTGACTCTTGAACTCTATAGCAAGGAATTCAGTTGAGACTATTGAAAGGCTTTTACCTGGATGAGATGGGAAGGATGGGGTCATTTCAGGCAGAATGATCAACTTATTTATAATGGTATTTTCCCCCAACTTATTTATGATTTTTTTGTAGTAGGGATTGAACCCAGGGGTGCTGTACCACTGAGCTATATACCCAACCATTTCTAGTTTTTATTCTGAGGAAAGTTCTTACTAAGTTGCTTAGAGCTTCACTAAGTTGCTAAGGCTGGCCTTGAACATGAGATCCTCCTGCCTCAGCCTCCTGAGTTGCTAGGATTACAGGCGTACACCACTGAACCTATCTTCTGACTTCTTTAATTTGTCCCTCTGATATGTCTTTCAGAGATTGCCACATTTCAAATCACTAAAAGATATTTATAACAAAACTATGCTGAGAATAATTTCACCTTTTTTATGATTTGGAAGACAGTATTTGCTCTAGGGCCAGTTTAAAGAGCATTGTTAATTGGAATCAATCTGTGCCAACAGTGAACATGCAGTGCGACTGCCTCTTTGGATACCTCCTTCATGGCCACTGGTATTCCTATAGTTTTTTTTGGTGTGTGTGTCTGTGGGGAGGTTCCTCTCTCTCGAACACATGGATTCAAACATTTCAAGCTGACAAAGATCATAGGGAGGAAACAAAAGGGAGAATAAACAAGAAATAATTTGTTTCTCTTTTCCTTTACCACTTTTCCTCTCTTTCCCATCTTTCTCCTTCTCTCCCTATTACAGAAGTAATGTATGCTGCTTATTAACTGTTTATACAGCAACATGATTTAAAGGCAGAATCATCTACTCTCTGATCTCTGCACCATCTTCACTAGGTTTGATGAAACTCCATCTACACATATGCCTGCAATATTATTTTTGTCCTCTTTAAAAAAACCTCAACCAAAAACCGGTATCACACTATACTAAGGAATTTGCAGCTTCCGTTTAGTCCCCTCTGAAAGGGCACAAATTCTCTGTGTGACTTGAGCAAATTTTATTTATTAAGAAGTTAACTGTTGTGCCAAATTCATGGGACCCCAATAGACCTCCAGGAGCCGAATCCGATGCAGTCACACAAGAGTCTTTATTGCAAGCTGGAGCCTGGACTCACAACCGTTCCCAACGCAGCGGTCCCAGGGAGTGAGTCCCGGTCTTTTGTTCAGTGAGATTTTATAGGTTTGGGGGGGATACTCTATGCATCACAACATGACACAGCAAATCATTCCATACCATGGGAAAATCAAACAACAATTCTTAACATTGATTAGCACATTCAATGGCGGGAACAAGATGAATAGGGGTGATTGGTTACAATAGGGGGGTTTGTTTGAACTGATTGGTTTAGGCCACGAGGGGTGTACGTGCTAAACTACATGGTTTCCCAACATGTTATCAACCACCATAAACTACTGGGGGGGTCACCTGGCATCCCAGGTATTTTCCCTGTCTCATGCTGATTGGAGGTTGCTATGGAGTTGCTATGGGTCTGCACCTAGCCTAACTGAGTCAGGGACACCTGGTGTCACAGATCTCTCCTGTTATTTACAGACAAACAACTCAGCAGGGTGGGTATGTGCCTATGAGTGCTCTGTGGGTCTTTCCAAGGACAAGAGCCACGCCTCCTTCCTTGGACAGGCTTTGCTCTGAGATAGACGCTGGTTTCTCAAAAATGGAGTCACATTAGTTTCTCATTGAACAAATTATATTTATTGAGAAGTTAACCTCTCGACTCAACTAACCCTTCGGACACCATTGCTCTCTGATGTGTAAAACTCCGTGGTCACAAATAATATCATCTGTGACCAGGAGACAGATCTCATTCAGGCATTTAAACCTTCTTTGCCACACACACACCTAACTCCATAATCGAGGGGAAGTACAGCATTGGGGAGGAGAGGAAAGCCCTTAGGAGGCCAGTCATTCATGCCCAAGAGCAGGCGGCCTGCCATTTCCAAGGCCTGGCCTCCTGTCTTCTCTTTGGAGCGGCTGCTCTTTGTGAGCCATCATGTCTACAGTGTCACCCTTCTTGTAGTGCTGACCACCCCACCAACGTGTGGTCTCAGAAAATCAAGTCTAAAACGTTTACAGTATGTATACCAGGCACGATCCTTACCATCTTCTGGAGTATCTGACATCTCAACAGTGTATATAACGTTGTACATTTTTGGAGGGTAGATGTGTTTAATAAATAAAAGGAAAGTGATATCTTGAAACAAGATATTTTGGTAGAACACAACCAGAGGTGGATCTTTCTTCTCCTTCACTCATCACTGTCCACCGAGAGCGTTCCCAGCCAGCAGCCAGCAGCCAGGGTGGGAGTGTCCAGATGGGTGACCTGGCTCATTGCTTCTTTCTGAGCTTCAAGAAATTTCAGCCTGAAGCCCCGTCCCTTTGGAACTTGAATGTGGCCTCATGTACAGGTGTTCCATAGTTGGTCCTGAGACCTGCCTTGGCTGGAAGTGGGGATGGGAGTCCTGAGAGGCTGTGGAGGGAGTGCACTTCTGGGTGGACCATCCTCAGCTACGACATGGGATCCAGGGTGGGAATCGGGGGAAAGGGTTTTTGTTACTCTTTTTGGACATTACCCAAGATGACTGGACAATGAGATTTGTCTGGAATAGGCTTGATGATCTGAGGGAAGATATTGAAAACAGAAGTTTGGGTCAGTGGTTCTCATAAATAGCTATTATATAACCATCTATCTGAACTGTGCTGGAGCTGAGAGAAGGGGGCACGGCTTCCAGAATAGTCCACAGCCTTTTGAGTTCTCTGAGTAGCTCAGAGCTCTGGAACTTTCTTTTTGACTGGGAAAAAGAATGAGCAGCTCATCAGTTACATATGTGGGTTGGTTCAGAGAATTTCTGATGGAATCTGTGATTCCAAACCCCGTCAGGCCTCCTGTTCCCTTTCATGACAAATATTTGGACACCCTTTTACTATCCTGAAATGAAATTTATGTATGACCACCCTGAAATAAATATCCTCTTCTAAGAGAAACAATAAAGGCAAGTAATTCTTAGTAAGATATGCATCTCAATTTCCAAATACCCAGATAAGACTACTGTTAAAAGACAGTTTAAGATGAAAGCACAACTCTTACCCAGATACAAAAGTGAGCATATGTTGTATATTTTAATTAAGTCATAATGAGAACCAGGCTAGTGTTCTGACCTGCTCTAGAGAGAGGTCACAGGGTGGGCCATGGATAGATCAAGAATGTCAAAATGAACGCTCAGCTGGGGACAAAATTCACTTCTTCAACATCGAGGAGACAAGTCGGCCCAGCCCTTTCCGCAGAGTGCAGATTTTCACAGCAGACAAAGTTACTTTGTGTTGCTCTCTGTGATCTACACTCAACAGGGTCCAAGTGCACTCCTACCCCAGGTGTGCTGAAGGCAGCTCATGGTTTTCCATTGGAACATTCCTTTTTTTCCCTCTAAATCATATATACAGAATTAATCAGGATTTTATAATTATAGATGAAAGAAATAAAGGAAGGAAATAAGAATCCTGGATGAAGCATCCACACAGATGGATGCAGCGGGTGGGACTGTCACCCCAGTGCATTGGATGATGCTGCCTTCAGGTGGCTTCTGAAATGGAAACCAACTCTTGACAAATTTCTGAACAAAGGATGTTTGCTCTTTTTTCAGAACATGCCTGAACCATGGAAAAGTCAAGAGTTGGGTCCTAAGTGAAGATAATTATTAATATAAATATAATATAACTGTAAATATCATATAAATATAAGTTTTTGATAAATAAATGTGTGATGATTCTAAATAATCTGATAATATAATATAATAATAATAACAAACTCATATCTGGTACATTGTTCAAAGTAAGGGGCAATGCAGCAAATCCACCATCGAGTGGACGTTTCCCCAAGCTGGAAATCTGCCAACCTGCTTCAACTCACCAAGGGTGAGCCATGTGCCCTCCCCCAGCCATCATGGCCACAGGGGAAAGCCTCAGCGTGGACAGCGTGCTCCCTGGAGATAGAGGGCCCCATGGAGGAACACCGGCAGCTGAAGAGAGGGGCCAAGGCCTGGTGACCTCCCCAGCACTGCAGTGCTTAGCTGGCTACTTGGCCACTCAGAGAGAGAAGCAGGGCCTCCTCAGCCAGGGCCATGCCAAACAAATTCACTGCTGAGACCCCACCTGGCTTCCAGGAGTCTCCTTCTTCCAAGTCAGCTCTCCAGGGCCAGGGACAATGGAGGCCCCGCCGTGACCCCTCAGCCGTGCAGCCCGTGGATCTGAACTGCTGCCTCTGCTTTCCTGAAGAGCTCTGATCATGAGACAGAGGTGCGTGATTGGTGCAGGGGAACATGAGCACTGGAGGAGATGTGACACAGGTGAGGGGGTCCAGGGAACAGTGGGGCAGGAGTCAGGCCCCACTCCAAGGGCAGCTGCCTTCTGGACTCAGTCCAGGGATGCCAGAATTTGTTTTAAAAAGAAACTGAAATCTGAACTCTTTAGATGCCACTTTTCATTTTAAATGCTAGTTCACAGATTCATGTACACCGAAGTTGGGATTCGTATGTGAAGGTGATAGATGAGTGTACCAGACATTTATGTGCACAGACCAGGCCCCCCTTTGGAGTCAGAATGGATGTTCCAGGTCGGACACTGTCACTTCGCTGCAGAGACCTAGGAAAGGGGTCTTGGAGGAGCCAGGCGACTGGTCTGGGCCAGTTCTGCCTCTGGGCACCACATTGCAGCCCCATCTGTCTGTAAAGAGAACCCAGAACAGGGCTGTTTCTGTCTCCAGTGACTCAAAGACAAGGCAAGTAAACAATGGGACAATTTCTGCTGAAAACAGCATTTTTGCATTTCCTTAGCAGTCGACTTTGCCCAGAGGTCCTGGGG